>NC_057794.1:317121610-317130824 GCF_018294505.1 Triticum aestivum | reverse complement strand
CCAGATGGAGGGAGGCTAGGGTTTCGGGGGGGGGGAGAAGGGGAATTTCGGGGGTGGTCTTTAAATAGGCATAGAGGGAGCTAGGAGAGTCCAAATGAGGTGCGGTTTTTGGCCACGTGATCGTGATCGAACGATCTAGATGATGGAGAAGGCTTAGGTTGGTTTTCGGCCAAATTGGAGGGGTGTTGGGCTGCAACACACACGAGGCCTTTTCGGTCCCTCAGTTAACCGTTGGAGTATCAAACGAAGTCCAAATGATACGAAACTTGACAGGCGGTCTACCGGTAGTAAACCAAGGACGCTTGGCAAGTCTCGGTCCAATCCGGAATGTTTAATCCCCACACACGAAAGAAAGGTAGGAATGACCATCGGAGGAGAATGAAGCGCCGGAATGCAAAACGGACAACGGGGAAAATGCTCGAATGCATGAGATGAACACCTATGCAAATGCAATGCACATGATGACACGATATGAGATGCATGACAACGATAACAGCACACGGAGACAAAAACCCGAACCCAAGAAAATAAAATAACTTAACGCCTGAAGCGGCAAGAGTTGGAGTACAAATTGGGAAAGTTACATCCGGGGTGTTACAACACTCCACCACTACGAAAGGATCTCGTCCCGAGATCTAGGACTGAAAGAACGCCGGGTACTTAGAACGGAGGTGATCCTCGCGTTCTCAGGTAGCTTCACGGTCGGAATGGTGTGACCACTTGACTTTGAGAAATTTGATTGACTTGTTGCGAGTCTTGCGTTCAGTCTCTTCAAGAATAGCAACTGGGTGCTCACGATAGGAAAGATCTTTTTGGAGCTCAATGTCCTCGAAGTTGACGGTGCGGTCAGGAGTCTTGAAGCACTTTCGAAGCTGAGAGACATGGAACATGTCATGAACATTTGCAAAGTTTGAAGGAAGCTCGAGTTGATAGGCGAGGTCGCCTCTCTTGCTGACAATCTTGAAAGATCCCACATATCTAGGGGCAAGCTTCCCTTTGATACCGAAGCGACGAGTACCTTTCATAGGAGAGACGCGGAGGTAAACATGATCTCCGATCTCGAAAGCCAAGTCACGGTGCTTACTATCATAGTAGCTCTTCTGACGGGATTGGGCTTCTTTGAGGTTATCACGAATGACTTTCACATTTCCTCTGCCTCTGTGATTAAGTCATTACCCAAAAGCTGACGTTCACCGGTTTCAGACCAGTAGAGAGGGGTACGGCAGTTCCTGCCATACAAAATTTCAAATGGGGCCTTGCCCGAACTTGCTTAAAAACTTTTGTTGTAGGAGAATTCAGCATAAGGAAGACAATCCTCCCACTTCATGCCGAAGGAGATCACACAAGCCCTGAGCATATCTTCAAGAATATGGTTGACACGCTCGACTTGACCGCTAGTTTGAGGATGGAAAGCTGTGCTGAAGCGGATGTTGGTGCCCGTGGCCTTCTGAAAAGAATCCCAAAACTTGGAGGTAAAGATGCCGCCACGGTCTGAAGAGATCACTTGTGGAATACCGTGCAGAGAGACAATACGAGAGGTATAGAGTTCCATCAATTGAGCTGCAGTGATAGACTCTTTGATAGGCAGAAAATGAGCCACTTTGGTGAGTTTGTCGATGACAACGAATATAGCATCATTGCAACGCTTGGACTTTGGAAACCCAGTCACGAAGTCCATCTCAATGTGGTCAAACTTCCATTCTGGAATGGCAAGAGGTTGGAGGAGACCTGCTGGCCTTTGGTGTTCTGCCTTCACTCTTCTGCAGACATCACATTCATTCACGAATTGAGCAATCTCACGCTTCATTTGAGTCCACCAATAAGCTTGCTTGAGGTCCTGATACATCTTCGTGCTCCCAGGGTGGATGGAGAGGAGAGAATTGTGAGCCTCGTTCATGATCACTTTACGGAGGTCACCTTTGGGTACAACAATACGATCCTCGAAGAAGAGAGTGTCCTTGTCATCAAGGCGGTAGCACTTGTACTTGGGTTGTCTCTTGGCAATCCCAATATTCACCTTTTTCACCATAGCATCAAGAAGCTGGGCTTGGCGAATCTGGTCTACCAAGGTAGGAGAGACTTGAAGGTTGGCGAGGAAACCTTGAGGAACAACTTGCAGATTAAGTTTGCGGAAAGCTTCACAAAGCTCGGGTTGATAAGGCTTGAGAATCAGACTGTTGCAGTAAGCCTTCCTGCTCAATGCGTCAGCAATCACATTGGCCTTGCCTGGAGTATACTCGATACTCGGATTATACTCTTGAATCATTTCGACCCATCGAGTTTGCCTGAGGTTTAGATTAGGCTGAGTGAAGATGTACTTGAGACTCTTGTGATCAGTAAAAATGTCCACTTTTCTTCCCAATAGAAGATGTCTCCAAGTCAAAAGAGCATGCACAACTGCCGCCAACTCGAGATCATGAGTGGGGTAGTTCTTCTCATTAGGCTTCAACTGGCGAGAGGTATAAGCAACAACTTTCTTCTCTTGCATCAATACTGCTCCAAGACCTTGGAGAGAGGCATCACAAAAGACCTCGTACGGCTTGGATTCATCAGGCGGAGTCAGAACTGGAGCAGTGATCAATTTCTCTTTCAAAGTGTTGAAAGCAATGTCACACTCCGGAGACCAAACGTACTTGACGTGCTTCTGGAGAAGATTTGAGAGAGGCTTCGTGATCTTAGAAAAGTTTTCAACGAATCTTCGGCAATAGCTTGCAAGACCGAGGAAGCTATGGAGTTGCTTCACGTTCTGAGGAGGTTCCCAATTCACAATTGCAGACACCTTCTTAGGATTCACGGCAATGCCCTTGGCAGAGATGATATGACCAAGATAAAGAACCTCATCGAGCCAAAATTCGCACTTGGAGAACTTGGCGTAGAACTTGTGTTCTCTCAACTTATCAAGAACCAAACGCAAGTGCTTGGCATGATCTTCCTTGTTCTTCGAGAAAACCAGAATGTCGTCGAGATAGACCAAAACAAAGTCATAGGTGTAGGCGTTGAAGATGAAGTTCATCATGCGAGAGAACGTCGGAGGACCATTGACGAGGCCAAAAGACATGACAGTGTATTCGTATGAACCATAGCTTGTCCTGAAAGCCGTCTTGGGAATATCTTGCTCACGGATTCGAATCTGATGATAGCCCATACGGAGATCAAGCTTGGAGAATACTTGGGCACCTTTGAGTTGTTCGAACAGCTCATTGATGTTGGGAAGTGAGTATTTGTTCTTGATGGTCTTCTTGTTCAATGGACGGTAATCAACACAAAGTCGGTCCGTTCCATCCTTCTTCTTCACAAAAAGAACACCACAAGCCCACGGAGAAGAACTAGGCCGGATGAGACCCATTTTCTCTTGAATATCGAGTTGCTTCTTCAGCTCCTTCAACTCTTCAGGTCCGAGCTTGTAAGGACGCTTGCACACAGGTTCCGTATCGGGCTCAAGATCAATAAAAAATTCAACTGGCCGGTGCGGAGGCATTCCTGGAAGCTCTTCTGGAAAGACGTCTTAATATTCACAAACGACTGGAATTTGCGAGATAGCGTCCAGTTCACCCTTCTCACTGAGAGAAAACAGATGGATGGTATCATCCCAAGCAGCAAAGACAATTACATCCTCAGACGAATGAGTCAATTGAATCTGCCTGGCAGCACAATCAAGATGTGCCTTGTACTTAGAAAGCCAATCCATCCCGAGAATAAGATCAATATCCGAGTTACCAAGAACCATTGGAGAAGCCAGAAACTTGAAATCACCCATCGTGATAGAAACATCTGGGACTATTGAAGTAGCCCTCATAGACTTAGTCGGAGAAACCACTCCCATAGGTTTACCCAACATTTGTGAAACGAAGTCATGCTTGGAAACAAATGATCTTGACATGAAACAATGCGATGCACCAGTGTCAAAAAGAACTTTTGCGGGAATAGAGTTAACTGGAAAGTTACCCATGATGACATCTGACGAATCCTCTGCCTGAGCTGCATTCAGCAAGTTGACCTTAGCGTGCTTGGGGTTATGCTTGACCACAGCTGTACTTGCCGATCTGACAGGAGGAGGAGGAGGAAGACGCCTCTGGTTGAAACACTTGTTGGCATAGTGGCCCTTCTGTTGGCACTTGTTGCACGTGACCTCTGAAAGCGGACGGTGATACGGAGCACTCGATCTTGGAGCTTGAGACGAAGTCTTGTTCTGAAAGCCAGGGTTGGGTGGGTGGGAAGATCCACTGCCACCTTTGCTCTTCTGCTGATACGGCTGACGGAACGGAGGAGGAGGAAGCCAATACTTCTGCTGCTTGGCCACTTGAGTAGAGGAAGAAGGAGTAACATCTCTGACTCGCTTCTTGGAAGCATCACACCTCAACTGAGCAGCCTCTTGCTTCAATGCCATGTTGTAGAACTCATCGTACCTCAAGGGCTCAAAGAGGACAAGAGCTAGCTAGATTTCTTCTCTGAGACCACCCCTGAACTGGTATATCATGCTCTTCTCATCAGGGACGTCCTGCTTGGCAAAGCGGGCGAGCTTCTGAAACAACTTGTTGTAGTCATAGACAGATAAAGAGCCTTGCTTCAGGTTGCGGAATTCCTCACGCTTGCTTTCAACCACGCTCTGGGGAATATGATGAGCTCGGAAATCTTGACGAAATTCATCCCAGGTGATAACACGTCCACCTCTGGAGTCCTTGTACTGCTGGAACCATTTTGCAGCTTGATCTTTGAGTTGGAAGGAAGCGAACTTGACAAAGTCCTCAGGCTTGACGTTACTGCACCCGAAATGCTTGCACAGATCCACAAGCCAATCGTCAGCATCGGTTCCCTCAACACAATTGCTGAAAGTCTTTGGCCCGTTAGCAAGGAACTGGTTGAGTGTAGCAAAGTGATTCTGATTGTTGCCTTGATTCCCTTGGTTGCCTTGATTGCGCTCTTGAAGAATTTGCATGATCAACTGTGTGTTTGCATTGGTTGCGGCCATCACAGCTTGCCATGCCTCCGGAGGAGGGGGAGGTGGTGGCGGATCAGGATTCGGAGTCGTGCGCGTTGGAGGAGCCATCCTGAAGAGGTTGACATCCATTAGCACATTGATAGACAAATATTGAAGCTGAATCCAACAGAATGAAAATTGGAACATATAGTCTTCACATCCGAACAAAATGAACGAATGCATTCCTCTTGAAATGGTCACATATCCATAAATTGAGAAGCCACTTAGAATAAAGGTAGAGAAATAAATCAACAAGGTACGGATCAAGAACGAATACTCGGTAAGAAATCCCAATCTCAAACCAATATCCGTGGAAGAAGAACTAGAGCTACAAGAATTCCCACCTATGAAACTCCCGAACCCTTCCGGTTATGCAATCAGGTGTTGGGGATACAGGGGAAGCATAATATCTCACCCAAACTAGCAAATCCTACATCCAGCTGTATCCATCCTTCAACACATAACCAAGAAACCTTCGGAAGCCATCTACCTCAACCTTCAAAAAGCATCCGTTATACAAGTTATGGCGATACTCCCGAACTCCCGCCCCAGTACTAGGTGGTGTCGAGGTTATCTCACTAACGAACTGCATAAAAGAGATTTTTGATGTCGGCGTACTAAACTCAGGTATTCCAGAACTGCAACGATAAAATTATGATGACAACACCTCAGAGCTCAACTCCCCGGGACACTTCCACTAAACCCCTGACAGGAGGCACCAAGACAATGTTCTCATCATAAAACCATCGGAACGATTCCAAGATACCCGCATGATCCTAAAGTTTTTTAGTGAAATTTGAGAAGAGAAGCGTCAAAAATCTACGTCAGGATGCCTTACCAGAGCGATGAGGAGACTAGGAAGTAAAAAGAATTCCTAAACTCTCCGATATATAATTCCTAAATGACTCAAAACATTTTTTTCTAGACACAACTCGGCTGCTAAAAACGATCAAGCAATGGGGCTCCCAAGGTCGGGGAAGGCTCTGATTACCAACTTGTAACACCCTCGATGCAACTATAGCTCCCACGTGTCGAGGCACGACTTAGAGACATAATCGCATTGAAGGCATATGTTGCAAGTTAGGCAATCTTCACAACATCCCATGTAATATGATAATAAAAGGGGAGATAACATAGTTGGCTTACACTCGCCACGTCAATCAAGTACATAAATAACATTACATCATCCAAACACTCATGGCCCGACTATGGCGCCAAAATAAAAGAGAACCCAACATGCGACAACGGTCCCTATCACCCCAACTGGGCACCACTACTGATCATCAGGAAAGGAAACATAGTATCATTGAGAGTCTTCGTCGAACTCCCACTTCAGCTCAAGCGCGTCTCCTGGAGCGGAATCATCAGGCCCTGCATCTGGTGTTATAGTAATCTGTGAGCCACGGGGACTCAGCAATCTCGCACCCTCGCGATCAAGACTATTTAAGCTTATAGGTAAGGCAAGGTTAAATATATGTGGAGCTGCAACAAGCAACTAGCAAAAATATGGTGGCTAACTTATTCGCAAAAGAGAGCGAGAAGAGGAGGCAAAGCGCGAGCGAGAAACTAGAGAACAACCTGCGCAAGCATTACTCCAACACCGTGTCCACTTCCCGGACTCCGCCGAGAAGAGGCCATCACGGTAACACACTCAGTTCATTTATTTTAAATAAATTAAGGTTCAAGTTATCTACAACCGGACATTAAAAAATTCCCATCTGCCCATAACCGCGGGCACGGCTTTCAAAAGTTCAAATCCCTGCAGGGGAGTCCCAACTTAGCCCATGACAAGCTCTCACGGTCAACGAAGGAATAGACCTCCTCCTAAGACGTTCCGATCAGACTTGGTATCTCGGTTCTTCAAGACAACTCTGACAATGGTAAAACAAGTCCAGCAACACCACCCGCTGTGCCGACAAATCCCGATAGGAGCTGCACATATCTCGTTCTCAGGGCACACCGGATAAGCTAAGCGCACGGGAGCCAACGTAACCCAAGTTGCCAAGGGACGGCCCCGAACGGTGCTCTAGGTTGGACCAACACTCATAATGGCACTGGCACAGGGGGGTTTTAAAATAAGATGACCCTTGAGTCCGTGAAACCCAAGGGAAAAGGCTAGGTGGCAAATGGTAAAACCAAGGTTGGGCATTGCTGGAGGAGTTTTATTCAAAACAGACTGTCAAGGGGTTCCCATTATAACCCAACCGCGTAAGGAACGCAAAATCCGGGAACATAACACCGATATGACGGAAACTAGGGTGGCAAGAGTGGAACAAAACACTAGGCGAGAGGCCGAGCCTTCCACCCTTTACCAAGTATATAGATGCATTAAGATAACAAGATAATATAATGATATCCCAATAAGTAAATAAATGTTCCAACAAGGAACGGCCTCCAATCTTCACCTGCAACTAGCAACGCTATAAGAGGGGCTGAGCAAAGCGGTAACATAGCCAATCAACGGTTTTCTAGGCATCGAAAGCAAATGGTAGGCATCGTAGCATTGGCATAGCAAAAGAGCGGGCAAACTAGCATAGCAAAGATAGTAGTGATTTCGAGGGTATGATCATCTTGCCTGCACAGTTGTTAGAGTTGACTGGATCCTCGAAAGAAAACTCAACAGGCTCCTCGTTAGCGAACTCGTCTCCCGGCTCTACCCAAACAAGACAAACAAGAAACAAGGACACAATCAACCACGTGCAAGGATCATACAAGATGATGCAAAGACGATATGCTATGCGGGATGCGATGCGGGATGCATATGCAAGATATGACAAGGAAAAGCAAGAACCTGGCCTCAACTTGGAAATCCAAGTGTGCCACTGGAAAGATGAGATTAAATCTTTTGAAAACGATATAAAGAACGTCGGAATCGGAGTTACGGTTTGGAAATGGCAAGCGATTCAAATATGACACCGGTCTGCGATTTGCAGCAAGTAGCCATCTAAATGCAATGAGATGAACATGCTACAGCACCCAAACATGACAACAAAATACATGGCAGGGATGCATTCAAGATGCTTAACAAAAGTCTAGCACTGAGCTACGGCCAATTCATCCATTAACAAGTTCAAACAAGCATAGCAAAAATGCATATGACAAACAGATTTCAGACTTGGTGAAATCAACACTTGTCTGGAATTTCATATCAGGTAGCACTCTTCGGAGCAGCAAAACTACATGCTACAGGACATGAACATGGAAAAGTAAAGCATGGCATGGAGCTACTCAAAGAGCTTAACAAAAGTCCCTTAGTGACCTTGAGCCAAAAGGGATCAGAAAATATGATTGCAAGCATGTGAATCATAGCAACAACATAATCAGTTTTCAGACTTAGTGAAAACTGGCACATGCTGAAACATAACTCAAGTAGACATGTTTACGAGCTTGAAGCACTCACTACGGAGCAAGTCATGACCAACAAAGCATACATCTATCAAGAACACACAAAATGCAAGCTATACATGGCAAGAGCAATAACATAGCATGCACGGATCAACTACAACATCATCGTCAAAATTGCAAACAAGTTGACAATCTGCCCAGATTCACAAAGTAGCAAAAATAGAGCTCGATTAACTCAAGCTAGGGTGCTCCATAATTGCAAACAAAGACATGGATGGATAGAGCACTACAAGATTAACAAAACATCCTTACTGATCATCCTCAAAAGAGGCACGGATCTCTAGGAAACAACATGAACATATGACAACATGAGATAAACAGATCAAGGACTTGGTGGAATTGCTAAGTCCCTGAAATCAGAATTAACAAGTGCACCACTTTGCAAGCTTGTACTAGTCACCACACACATCACAAAAATACATGGGTTGCACCACTGGAAAGATGACAAAACCCTTAACAAAACATATGTAGAGCATCAGGGCATATCATGCACACAATAATCATGGCAAAAATGACAAAAAACTAAACGGAGTAGCAGATCCGGCAATTATCTCAAGTAGCCTTCTTCTAACAGCATTTCGGGCATCAAGATGAACTCAAATGAAAATGATGCAATGGAACAAAATGATGTACTCTCTGAGATGAACATTTTGATATGCTGTATGCATGAATCGGAGCTACGGATGCAAAGTTACGGAGCTATTAACATGGGCATATAGATCTGAAAATTCCGAGGACTTGGTAGAAAAAATCAACCTCCGGATCTAGGGTTTCGGTGGCACGCAAAACGAGGCGGCCGGATCTTCGCCGGAGTTCGTCGCCGGAGTAGGA